>NW_005179343.1:182051-210197 GCF_000350225.1 Chondrus crispus
ACGAGTAATCGAAATGGCCGGTCGGGCTCAACCTGAACGACACCATTCGTGCACGTCAACCCGTGCCTTTCGTACAAGGACGAGTACGGCTGAACCACAACCAAGCCCGCCCTCTTTGAGGTGCACTCCACGACGCGTTGCGTCCCTGGCTCGATAGTCGTGGCTCTTGCCACTTTTACCTTAGGGGAAATTCGCTCCCCCTTTCCATCATTCTCGTCCTCTCCTGGGACGAGATTCTTCTTCCCTTTTCTCGTCGAGAACCGCCTAACTATCGGGACCTCCGAGAAATCCGCCAACTCAACCGTTTTCTTCCTTGGATAAATTGCTTCCACAAACCGGTCACAGTAGTCCGCGCCTAGAATTAGTAGGACGGCTAGTTTTTCGCATACAATAAACTCGGCTGCGGCCACAAATTTTCCAAGCCTCACAGGCATTCTAATTGTGCCGAGAGTCCGGAGTGGCCTATTGTTCGCGTCGCCGATATCTTGGGTCGGTCCGTAGGACACTAGAGATTCCATTCCAGCTGGGAGTTCCGATTTTCGCACAAGGTTTGGTCCCGCGCCGGTGTCTAAAACAGACAACACCCGGCTCATCAATCCAATTGTGGGTCCGATGTCCGCGTAAACTTTGTAGTTTTTTCGCGCAAGAACCAAAATCTTCTCGGGACACTCCCTTCGCTTAACCCTGTACCAGGGTCTTCGAACTTCTTCCAGCGGATGATCTCGGGCTCGGCTCAGAATTTTCTTGACTTGAGCTGGCCCTCTGGGCGGCTTATCCACCAATCCAACGACCTCCTCCTCGAGGCCAAATTTTTCCTTTAGAGACGGGGAACGGGGCTGAGCCCCGGGCACTGTACGTCGACCCTGTGCCTCTCGCGACTCATGCGAGATTCCCCTCTCTACTTTTCCGGCCGCTGCGGGATCCTTCTCACATCCGACGGCGCAGGCCCCGCGGTGGGCCCTCTGAAGGGTTGGTTCGACCTCGGCGTCGAAGCACTCGGCGTGCTCGCCGTCTGCGAATCGAACCAATTCTTGACCTTCAGGTAACTCGTCGATAGTATCCCTAACCTCTCCATCGGAGACAACGCCTCATAATTTTCCAAAACTCGGTGCATTTCCCGGAGGGAAAGAATGCACGTTGGCGCGGCGTGCCCCTTTTCATAGCAATGATAGCACACCAGACCGTGCGTCTCGACGGGATACGGCGTCCTAGGTCCTCCACGAGCCGGCGGCCTTCCTTGGCGTTGCGGCCTTCCCATCCAGCCCGGCCTTCGAAACGTCGTACCCTTGTCTTCCATCGGAATGCGCGGCGCCGGCGTGTGGCCGCGCCCCCGAAACATCATCACGGGATCCGTGGGCTCTGAAAACGACTCCGTCGTGTATGCAGGCGTCGGTAGAGTTGACGACCCGCTGTCCCCGTAGTCCTCGTGTCCGTAGCCCTCCGATGGCTCCATGAACTCGCCTTCGGCTAGTAACGCTTCTTCGTAGTGATTTTCGCTACTTCCATGCGCACCGCGCTCATCTGTCGCTGAAATGGACTCGGCTAAATGGACGGCGGCGTGACTTTTGCGACCAGGATAAGAAGCCCTCGGCTTCTTCCCCGCCTTGAACGTCGACGGCGTCTGAATCGTGACCTTCTTGGTCTTCTTGTCCTTAGCGCGGCTCGCCGAGCCATGCGCCTTCGCGTAATTCACTAGTCTCAAAAATGAAACGTCCCGATTGTCTTGCCGGTATTGAGATACCATCGGCTTGATACTCGAATCGAGTCCTTCAATAAACATCGTCATTTGTTCTTCCATCGAATATACGTTTCCACATCGATTGCTCGCGTCCGTCAGACGGATATAAAATTCCATCTCGTCTTCAGACGGTCTTTGCTGAACTTCTCGCAATGCGAGCACAGCTTGACGGATCGCTTCGTCGGTTGCGAAACTCCTCAACAACCACTGTACGGCCTCCGGCCAAACGGATATCTTTCCGTGATGGGCCCCGGCCGTCTGAGACACCGAAGTGTACTGTCTCAAGGCGATGCCGCTTAAAAATTCAGGCAACAGGCGGATCGCTTGCCCCTCGTTCATTTCTTGAGTATCGAACTCTTGAACTAATTTTGCCAAAAAATCCAACACAAGGACCCCGTCCTCTCCTGTGAACGTGTTGTCCTTCTTCACCTTAGGCTGAATATCTCTCCTAATTTTTCGCACGGCGGTCCGCCGGGAACTTGAAAAATATGTCTGCGGGTTCCGCAAGCGGTACGTTCGGTACGAAAGTAACTTCTTGAAGAGGTAGTTGGTCGGATTCAGCTCCTCCAACTCCTCCCATCGCGGCCCGCGCCGCGTTGCGACATCTTCGGGCTCCGCGTCCTTGTCTCTCCGCGAGGCGGACGAAGTGACTCCGCCTCGTCTGGAGGAATTTTCTTGCTTGACGAAAGTCCATTTCCGTCTTCTGAACGGCGTTCGAAATCGCCCGAATGGTTCGACGAACCGCCGTTACCATCTTCGGAGGGACCAAGCGACTCCGACTGTGAGTCGCGGTTCTCCGGATCGTCACTACAGTGACCCTTGCTTGTACGTCGCTTGTCCTTCTTCGAGGGCTTCGACTTGGAACTCCGCTGCCGAGCGGGCTTGTCCTTCTTCGACCGACGGTCGCCCTCTCTACCCGAAGGGAGCGGCTCGTCGTCCGATCCTTGCGGAGCTTGATCCGCGGCCTGCTCAAGGTCCTTGAGACGTTGCGCGGCGCGATCGAATCGGTCATCGATGCTTGCTCTGAATTTTCCTAAGGACTCCAAGGCTTGATTCGCGTCGCGCCTCGCGTCCTTGACCGAAATTTTCAACGAGGCGAGGACCTCCGGTTCCAGACCGTCGGTCGCATCTCCTCGCTCCTTCTCGACGAGATCCACTCGAGCCGACAGCTCTCCCAAAACGGTGTGGAACTCGGATCCTTGCAACTCCAGTTGCTTCCGGACGAGGGCTAATTCAGCCTCGAGATTTTTCGTCATCTCTTGGCGAATTTCCTCGCCCATCTTCTCGAACCTGTAGGATAGGTTATCCTTGTCGGTTTCAATCCCCGTCGGGGATTCTTGATCTCCAGGGTCCGTGGCCGTATTGGCCTGGCTCCGGGTGCGAGGACCCCTCGGGATCCTCGACGCTCGTGCCGATCCGGCTCTGCTCGCCCCGGGACCGACGTCCCCGGGTACGCTTGTTGACATCGCTCGTACGAGCGGACCTACGCAGCAAAAAAGTTACAAACAAAAAGAAAATAAAGAAAGAGTCCGTTACCCAGACCACTTGTGTAGAGCGTCTCCTGACCTGGACTTTCGTAGGCAAAATTCTTGATCAGGTCTCCTGCACAGTAAACAAAAATTCTAGGTCGGGAGACCACTTTTGTAGTGTGTCTCCAGACCGAGACTGTCGTCGACAAAAATTCTAGGTCGGGTCTCCTGAACAGTAAACAAAAATTCTAGGTCGGGAGACCACTTTTGTAGTGCAATGCGCCTGTCGGGCAGAGACCGCGGTCCGATGGTCCAGCAAAAACAACAACAGCAACAAAAAGAAGAACTGCCGATGGCACAGCGCTACGGAGTGTCCGACTCTCCCTTCTCCGTTTAAACGAGCTTGCGACTCGTAGTAGCTCAGATCCCTGATGGGGGGGGGGGCACAGAGAAATAGCCCGGCCCGGGATCGGTGTGGTAGAGACTTGCGAAGAGATCTGCTCGACGAGTGTGGAGGGGGGCGCGTACGTAGGTACCCCGGTTCCACTGAGTTGTAAGGCCAATGCTCGTTGAGCTTCTTCGACACCTTGTAACGCGACAAGGCCCTCGACGGGGGAGTCGCAACGCAGCCCGACGGGATGAAATGAAAGTAGCAGCGCTACGTCAACCGTGCCGCCCGATGGCTCGAAACACCTACACCGGTTCGGTCGCAACCGACACCGATGGTACCAACACTGGCTCGTAATACGACGGAGCCCTTCGAGGGAGACGTCGTTGCAACAGTCTCCGTCGGAAAATGGGTCACAGTAGCAGCGCTACGTCAACTGTGTCGCCTGATGGCTCGAAACACCTACACCGGTTCGGTCGCAACCGAGGCCGATGGCACCAACACAAGATAAGGGAAAAATAGGTAGAATTAGAGATAGAAAAGGATAGGGAAATAAAGGAAAGAGAAAAGGGAACCCCGAGCGATAGAGGATGCCGTAGGCTTAGGTAAAAGGGAGCGTCTTGGTAGAGACGGACTTCGACCAAGGCGACATTCAACTCCGGCAACTCGGGTTGGTTTATTGACTTGTTCGGTCAAAGGGCTAAGTTATATAGAGCCCCGCCGGGGCGAGTACAGTAGCTCCCGGCTCTAGATTCTATATCTAATCTAGTGTCAGCAAAATTAATGCCAACTAATTAACTAAATAAAATAAAATAATTAAAAATTAAAACTGTGCAATTATTCACACGTGTGTCCCCCAAACCCGGACTACTTTTCATATCCAAATATTTTCCTTTCTTTTCACCCCCCTTTCCAGGTGCGTATTGCACTACAGCGACTCCCACGGAGGTGGGCGCTGCGTACCGCGCGGCGGCGCTCAAGCACCACCCGGACCGCGGCGGGAACGGCGCCGCGTTCGCCGCCGCGCGCGACAGCTACGACGCCATCCTGGCCGCGCCGTGCGCTGCGTACCACCCGGCGTCGCTGCGCTCGTACCGCCACGCCGCCGCTGCCAACTGTGGCGGCATGTGGGGCATCCTCGGCGCCAGCGTCGTCCCGTCGGCCGTCGGCCTCGCCGTCGGCGTCAGGCTCATGTACACCGGCAACGAGAGGAGCGGGCTCAGGGCAGGCGGCACCAGCAGGGTCGCCTCGCCGGATGATAACCCCGTCCAGATCTCCGCTTCGTTTAGCCCCCATCAGCCCGCGCCGCGCGACACCGCTTAGCTAAACCTACTCTGCACACACACAGTGAACGTGCCTGTCGAGGCTGCAAACCCGCTCCGGACTACCACCCGTCCGCTCGTGCCGACCTGCGTCCTCAACGCTTCCCCCACTAGCGATACCTCGCTTCGCTCCACCGCCGACATTTTCATTCCGTTGTACTCCACCCAGAGACGTACCGCGTCCACGCCCTTTGCTGTGTCCACAATTAGGTCGCCTTCCGTCATGCTTGTTATCTGTTTCGGGGAAAACGTGAAGAGGTCGTATTCATGGAGCACCACTGCCGCACTGCTGGGTGACATCCTGTATTGGAAGAGGGGGAGCGACACCCGTTCTTCCCTGGGCCAGTCAGAGTACAGCGCGCTCAAGCTGCGGTGATGCAGCCCCTGTACCTCGTCAATTGCCCCAAATGATCGCTGCATTGTATCTTTCGGGAAGCAGATCGCTTGCGCTATCACTCGTGCTGTCCCTGGCACCATCACCGCGTTTGCCGAAAGCACGTCCGCGAGAACGTTGCGTTGTATGATCAGGTTGCAGTGTTGACAACGGATACGATGACATGGCCCGTGTGAACGGCTCGGACATCACCACTTCCAAACCGCTATAGTCGGACTTGTCCTGCTTTTGCACGTTCTCTGCTTCCACAGGGGATGATAGGGGCGTGTACTCCATGTATATTGCATGCGACGTCTCCGTCGCTTGATGTGCCACCACTTGTCTGTACAGTAACGCCGAGAATTCACTGTCTTCCTCGATAGAGACGATTTCTATGGCCTTGTTCTTGTACGCCACTTTGCTCGCCAGCAGCGCACAGATTCCGCTGTCACTGATGTCTATACAGCGAAGTGGCCGAGCCACCTTGGCTTCATTCTCCTTCATTCCCTTTCCACTGGAGCCTGCCTTCTCCATGGCCTTTTTTATGTTTAATTTTAAAGAAGCCAGCCAGTTTGCGTCGCCTAATTCATAGATGCGGTACGGACCACCCGGCAATATATGGTACCCACAGGTACATGTATCTGGCGCGCTGCTATCCAGCCCATGTAAATGAGAATGACATCCGGTCGTGTCGCATGGTTATTGGAATCCTCTCATCGTTTGACGCTGCACCTTGCGTTGCCAGCATGGGATTGAAAACAGTCAGCCAATGATCCTGCCAGTTCTCAACCCCAGGTTTTTTTGAGTAGACAGCTTCTCCGTTTCCTGTAAGGTCCAGTTCCCACCACGTCACAATCGTGTTTGGCGTCCCATTCCGGATTCGCCGTATGTAGCGACTTTGCTTCCTCTCGCTGCATTCTTCCAGACCTTGAGACTCAAAATCGAAGCTGAACAACTCGACAGCTTCAGTCAAAAATTCGTAGTCTTTTCCTTCTTCCAGTGCTTCCATGTGAAGCGAAAGGCCTTGGCCCCTCCCCTAGCAGTCTTTCGCATTTTCACTGCGATGAAAGGGGAACGTGCTCCCGAGCCTATTGAAATTTGCACAAAATTCGTTTTGCAGAACCGCGCCATAAAGCGCGGCTTTAGCGGGTATTACAGTAGCGTTCTCTCTAAGTGGATTCTTTCATGCATGGGAGATTGTCTCGAGGCAATTTTCTCGGAGCAGAGCACTATCAAAAACCTCGGTAACAAGAGCATCAGCCCTCTTAGGCAGCGCGAGATCTTTCGCTTGGAAGTCATCTTGTGGCGCATGAAAATCAGTTGAGGCGCCGACGTGCACTGATATTTTGTCTTGCATTTGGTTCTCTTCTACAACTCGTGTTGCCAGGTTAGCCAACGGCTGGAACAGCTCTACTGCATCCACATGTTTCGCACCAGCACGAGCTGCTAACATCGCTAGCAATCCAGTCCCAGTCCCGATGTCTAAAACCCTACTCTCAGGCCGCTTTTGCAAAGCGCGAGACAATGCCTCCGCATACTTTGCGCATCTGTCGTTGTCATTGAGCATTGAGGTCATTTGAGAGAGCTTGATGGCATTCGTCATTGCATCCTGATTCGTCACTCCACACTCTTGCGTCACCATAAACCCTCCATGGTAAGGATTCGGAATCGCACGGAAAATGACAAGGTTACCAGACTCGTCTGCGGTCACCAAAGTTTCGTTCAATGCAAGCTGTTGTACAGCATTCACGACGCCAACTTCTGGCATGAGGCTTCTTCCGCCTCCAGCGAGGGCTCCATCAAATCTATCCCCCATTTAAGGTATGTGACCAATGTCTCGTTGAGGACAGCGGGCGCACGGCGGTTGGGATAAACGATACCGTCTTCCCGGCTGCAGCTGATGCAGGTGCAGTCAAACACTTTCTCGAAAACTGAGATATGATTTCAAGCTGCATAGCGCGGTTCCCTGGTCACATCAGCCTCTTCCTGCGCTCACAAATTTGCATCATCTGATGAATCGTAATCCTCATGGGGGTGTCTTTACTCGTCGTCGCCGTCTCGTGGGTCTAAGTACCGCTGGTGACAGACTGTAATGCTGACAGTCTGTCCTTGCGGTCGGTCACGCGCGCACCTGTCAGCGTCTGATGAAGAGAGTTGCGGTCCGTCAGTCCCGGGGGACGCTGAGGGGTGCGCGTGAAGGTTGTGCCGGGGTGCGCTTTCGGATCGGGGCTGCGGGGCTCATTTGGTTGGATGATTTTGCAGATTTCTTGAAAGCGGATGGGTCCGAGCGCTTTTGTGAATAGGTCTGCTGGGTTGCCCGCGGATGGGATGTGTTGCGCGATGATAGCGGCGCCTTGGATGTGATGTTGAAGGTGGTGGTGCCTGACATCGATGAGCTTCCTTCTGCGCGTGGGGGCGGAATTTTCCGCGACTTGTATGGTCGATTGGTTGTCGATGAATACTGTCGTGGGGTGCTGTTGTGGGTGCTTCATGTCCCGAAGCAGCCGACGAAGCCATAGCGTCTTCTGGGCGGCGAGCGAGGCTGCTATGTATTCAGCCTCGCAGGTTGACAGGGCTACGCCGTCTTGTGGCGCCGATGTCCAGGCTATCGGGGAGTGGCCGATAGTGTGTATTATGCCTGTGAGCGACTTGCGGCTTTTGGCATTTGCATAGTCTGCGTCACTGTATGTGCGCAGACATATCGGGGCTCGAGCGTGATACGAGATGGCCTTGCTCTTGGTGCCCTCGAGATATCGCAGGAGCCATTTGAGCGCGTGCCAATTTGCTTGGCTCGGTTGCTTGCTGTGTCGCGTCAGCTGGTTGGTGGTGTGGTATGCGTCGTAGCGAGTGCTGTCGACGACATACCGGAGGTCTCCTAGAATGGAGCGGTAGTGGTTGGCAAGCGTGGGGGATAGGTGCGCTGTTTGGTTCTCTACGTTCTTGTTTGGCTTTTGCGGCGCGGGGGTTGTTTTTGGATTGCATTCCGACATGTTGTGTTTTGCAAGTATCGTGCTTATGGTCTGTTCTTGCGAGATGTGGATGCTTCCTTGTGCGTCGCGTGTTATTTGCCATCCGAGGTACAAATGAGGGAAACCGAGATTTTTGATGTTGTAATTTTGCTTGAGGGCGGTGAGTAGTTCATTGATGAGTGCTTGGTTTGAAGCGGTGACTAGGAAGTCGTCCATGCTTACAGCGAACAGCAGTATGCCCGTTGTGTGTGTTTTGGTGAATAGACATGGATGGCTGTCGCATTGCTGATAGCCTCGCGTGGTGAGGTGTTTCTGAAGGCCGGCGCTGTAACGGTGGCCGGCGGATCGGCCCTCATATAGGTTGCCTATTAGTTGTCCCGCTTTGGTGCCGTGCTTGAGGTTGCCGTCGAATCGGGGGAGCTGTCTCACATAGATG
Organism: Chondrus crispus; assembly: GCF_000350225.1. Taxonomy (NCBI): domain Eukaryota; phylum Rhodophyta; class Florideophyceae; order Gigartinales; family Gigartinaceae; genus Chondrus; species Chondrus crispus. The sequence goes on from NW_005179343.1 coordinate 190,747, forward strand.
GGGAAGCGGGGGTCATGTGTCTCGTGTAAGTACGCAGCCGTGATGTCCATGTACTGTAGAGGCCATCTGTGTGATGCGGCGATTGCTACGATTGTGCGCACTGACGTTTTCTCTGCCATGAAAGTGCACGTTTGTTTAGGATCGAAGTGTTTGCCTGTCTGCATGCGGTCGCCTCGTATGGAACAGCGTGCCTTTCGTTTTGCTATTTTTCCTGTTGGTGTACGTTTGTATCTGTACGTCATCGTGAGGGGTATGAGTTTTTCGTGCGGGGGCACGTCTGATGGCGGTATCCATTTTATCGTGGTCTGTTGGTCCAGCATGTCTAATTCAGCGTTGTGTGCGGTCTCCCATTCTGCCGCGTCCGGGTACTGCCGTGCTGCGTGGGCATGGCGTGGTGCTGTTGTGGTTTGGTCGATGGTTCGTGGTGGTGGTATGTATCGGTGCTTGTTGTTGCTTTGTGCTCGAGGTTTGGGTTTTGTCAGTTTGGTTTTGAATGCGTGCGTTGACGTGTGTGTGGGATCCCGGTGTCGTGAGTATGGTTTGAAGTCGATCGCTCGGATGACCCTGTATCGCGCACTGTTTATCGTGATGGTCATGATGTGCGTTTCCGATGTTGGGAACATGTATCGGACGGGTTCGCTGCGAGCTTGGAGTTTGGTTTTGTGTGCGTGAATTGGTGCCGTTCCGATTTGCCCGAAGGCGAAGATGCGTGTCATGCGCGCTGGTCAGCCGTGCCAAAGGCTCCACGGGCTTTTTTTGGTGACGCTGTGTCTCATTATGTTGTAGTTGAAGACAACATCGCGTACTGCGCCCTCCCAAAATTGGGGTGGTAGTGACGCGTGATGAAGTGCTGCTCTGGCACTTGTGAACAGCGTTTTGTTGATTCTTTCGGCAATAGAATTTTCTTGTGGCTGGTGGGGGGTGTTGGTTATATGCTGTATGCCGTGAGATTGATATGTGCTTTTTGCGTGCGTCGATGTGAATTCTTTAGCGTTGTCTGTCCTGTACGCCTGGGGGAGTTTGTTTTGTAGGGACAACGTGTGGAACAACTGCAGTATTATGGCGTTCACTTCTTGTCTCTTGCAAATGTAGTAGGTGACCAGGTATCTGCTGGCCGTGTCTATGCAGGTGAATATATGTGCATTTCCGTGTGTTGACGGGGGCGTGATGGGGCCGCATGTGTCTGAGCTGAGTTGCTCTGCGATTTGTTGTGAGTGGTGTGCGGTTGGGTGCGGCCGGGGAGATTGTCGAGCGTGCGCACATGAGGAACAGCTGATGGGTGGGGGGCGCCTTGGAGGCTGGCTGGGAAGTTGGTGATGGTTCCTTCCTGTGCCATGCGTTGGAGCGCTTTGGGCGGGGAGTGGTTGAGGGTGAGGTGACACTCGTACGCGGTTGCTGTGGTTTTTGTCAGTTGTTTGGGTGTGTGTGGATTGGGGTCGTGGAAGTGTTGTATTTTTGGCGATCGGGTTTTGGTGGGTGTGCGATTTGGCAATAGGTGTGCTGATTTTGTCGCTGATCGGGGTGGGGTGGCCTGTGCTGTGGCCGTTGGTTGCTTGGTCGTCGTGCGGTTGTTGGCTCGTGGTAGCATGGTGCGTGCACTTTTGGCTGTGTGTCGGGTGGTGCTTTTTCGGGGTGACCAGGCATAGGCGTGCAGTGATTTATTCTATGGAGCCGTGCCGATGACTTTGTTTTGTCTGTCCCTGATGTGTGCCGTATTTCTGTCAAATGTGACCGTGCATTTTAGTGATGCTAGAGCGTGGAAAGATACTAGTGTGTATGGAATGTTCGGGCTGTGTACTGCTTTGAGGCGTAGGGGGTACCCCTTATTGGTATATGTCTGAATGGTGCCGGCGTGGGTGCATTTCGTGGGTTGGTTAGTTGCTGTGAGAGATTTTGTGAGATGGGCGAGGAGCTTCATGTGTGGTAGGGGGCGGGATGTGTGCGTGGGATGCGCTGCCGAGTCTAGGATGAACGTACCCGCCTCGCCTTGATGGTGGTCGGGTTCGGTGTCGGTGTCGTCCATGTTGAGCTCACTGTAATGCGCGTCGTCTGGTTCGAGAATGGCTCGTGCCTTGGCGGCGGGTCGCCGACGTGCTGTCTTTTGATTCTGCGGATGATTTTGGTCTCGACATTCGCTGTCCGCGTGTTGCGGGTTCCTGACGCCCTTTGAGATGTGATGGCGGCAGGGGTTGGTGTGTTTTGTGGCGGGTCGGCGTATTTGGCGGGGTTGGGGGCGGCGCCCGTGGGTTGGTAGGTACGCTCGTGGGCTGGTTGCTGCTTGTGGCCAAGGGTTGCTTGGTTGGATGGCTTGAAGGTATGTTTCGATTCGATTGTATTTGTGCACGAAGTCCTTCACGTCTTTGGGTTGCAGTGACAGGAGCTGGAGTCCGATGTCCACTGTTGTTGGGTTTTGTTTGAGGCCTTCGATCATGTCGTCTACTGTTGCGCTCTGTTTGGCGATGTCGGGGTAGCGAGCCGCGATCATTTGCGCCCTAATGGTCTCATGGCGTTGGATGTATTCATGGATTGATTGGCCTGGTTCGATGTGGCACTGTTCCGCTAGTTGTTTTAGGTACAGGTGGTCACTCGCATTTGTTGTGTCGAGATGAGCTTTGAGCTTCTCGAGGATGTCGTGTGGTGTGGGGTTTTCGTCTGGCATAAGAAGGAGGTTGATGATGTCCGCTGGTATTGTGGCTAGCATTTTGCCCAAGAGTTTGTGCTTGGCGTGGAGGTAGGATTTTCGTTCCTGCTCGCCGTCTGGGGTGGGCGGGTTGCCCTCGATATGTTCGATTGCATCTTGTGTGTAGGCTGCGGATTTTATGGCCAGGAGCCATGGTCCATAGTTAGATCGGTCGAGCTTGGGGATATCCTTAATGTCCATGGTGGTGAGCGTGTGAGATCGTTGGTGCCTGGGAGGAGGGATGTAGAGAAGGGCTGCTGGATGCAGGAGGTTGGGTGTTGATGAGGATTCGGAAAGGGGGCGGCGGGGGCGGGTTGTGATGCCTGTCTTTCCGGCTCGTCTGTTTGCAGACGCTCGACGGCTGCGAGTGCGTGTAGCGCGATCCAGTTTGCGTTCAGTTGATGTTGTGTCGTAGTGGTGCGAAGCAGGCCATAAACTGATGAATCGTAATCCTCATGGGGGTGTCTTTACTCGTCGTCGCCGTCTCGTGGGTCTAAGTACCGCTGGTGACAGACTGTAATGCTGACAGTCTGTCCTTGCGGTCCGTCATCATCCTCATGTCTATGATGGATACAGCGCGGTAAAGCAGAAATGTATGCGACGCGGATAAAGGCATCGGTGAATTAAACGTCGTCCAAGTTGATGGTCTTCATATTCAATAATAATTTTTGAAAAACTTTTGGGCTTTTCTTTGATCCGTGATCCACAAAACAAATCAGCGGCAGACTTGACTGCCATCTCGTCGTCAAAGCCACTTCCGAGAATTTCCTACATTTGATGTCCACAAGAGCACGCTGATCTGCAGATTGCCCAGCAACTCCATACGGTACTCAGATTTACAGGCAAGGTCAACGACGAGGTCAAAAACGCGTCGGCGGCTGAAAGTCTGTCGCAAGCGGTGGTATCTGGGAGCACTCTTCTGCTTTCACGAGGCCTTGTGAACAAACGATTGCTTGACTGATACAACAATGGCGCGACGAGGAGTGTGGGAGCTAAATGAGGTAATTGTGCGATACCGCGCCAGCATCGGGAGCAGTCGAGGAATACGCAAGTTTGTGGCAAAATACCTCGCGGATTTTGCTGAGCGCAACCCGCAGATTACTTTCAAGACCGAGATGTCCGTGGGGGACATCCTTGCGTCTTTGGCAAATATAGTGCATGCCTTTCATTCTTTACTGACGTGTGCTCCTCTGGGTTCAAACGGAATACCTTCCTGATGTTAGCGAGACAACAGTCCGAGCTTCTATTTACTATTTACGCGGGTGTCGGCATCGAGCTGGCCGCCGGTGGTCGCAGAGGTTCGGTCGCGCGCGGTGTAGGTAAAAGTGCTGGGCTTGATCTCGTTGACTACGAACTGCGACTCCTCGAATGCATGCAGGGCATCGCCGAGCTGGTGCAGAACTGTAGTTCTTGAGGGATCCGCCGAGCCACAGGCGCGGGTGATCGCAGAGGCCGCGACTACCCTTGGGTAGCAATTGAGGCATGGAGCGGTAGGGCTTGCTGCGGTTCATGGATGCCTCAAATATGCTCTGATTCCTCTTAGATGCTTTAAAGCTACGCAGTTTGTGGTGGCCCTCATGCTATAAATATCTAAAAGTAATCTTTAAAACATCCAATCAGCATTTAGTCATCTTTCAGGCATCCTTTAGACATCCAGTCTCTAAAGCACGTATCAGGCCGTCACCCGATCAGCATCTCCTACACATCCAGGACCCATCCAAAATATATCCAAAAATATCTAATAGACATCAAATAAACATCCCATATACATCTGCATACTTTACTGGGTACGGTTAGTAGTTTCCCGCAGGTTTCCAGCTCGCCACTGGCCGTACTGCTCTATTCCCCAGTACGATTGCGTGTGTCCTGTGCGGTGTACCTCCATTGTCCTGTGCTTCCTACCGATTCGGATAATCATACCTTACGCTCCAGTGAAGCGGTCTCCCAAGCTCCCTTGTTTTTAGGTACAGCCTGTCCTTTTGCCGTTTACGGTTTAGCTACTCTACGGTTGTACCACACCAATCGCAGCTGCGACTGCGGCCATTTCTTTTCGGGATGACTGCAAGGCTTGCAATCGATTTCTCTGTGTAGGGAGAGCTCAATTCTGTTCAGAAAAAGCAGGGTCGACAGAAAACACTAGCTTTGAGGGGACGTGCCCATCTGGGCCCAGGGTGTCGTTTGCGCCTTTCACTGCCAGCCGCAAAGTAACCTCGGGGGCTAGATTAGGATATTGCGGCCGCAATATATGGCGAAGATGCGTCGGATAGGAGCGTGAATCGTTTGCCAGCACCAAGCAAGTTTTGATATTGCACCCCTGAGAACTGGAGCTCGATACCGTCCATCAATACCGTCCATCAAGGTAACATCTTCTCAGAATTTTAATACAAACACGGAACCCTGATCTACGCGCATGCTGTTAACATACCCTTCGTAAACAAACGACCATGCTTCGAGAAAGGCGTCCCACACATGGCGAGCAGACTGATCAGAGGAAGGTCAAATTTATGATAAATTTAATAAAAGCAATCATGTTGCTATTTTTGGGACCAAAAAATGTTGGATTTTGCCAGCAATGAACGGTGGTCTGTGCTTCATTGGTTTGCGGGCAGCAATTTTTGCCAGATTTTGAGCCGTTCTTATTCAGCACGGGGATGAGGGGCGTGTCTGTTTCCGGGCAGCGACTGGACCAGAATGTTTGCTGGAGTGGTACAGTTGTAACGGAAATGAGTTTTTGATACCTCGATGTAGCAAAGTGATATGCTATTTCGCTGTATACAGAACCAGCGCTGGCCCATGATATCTCTAACCATCACGTGATCGTACCAGAATAAGCTCATGCTTGCCTGCGCTAGTATCAGGCGCGTGCTTGGACCCTTTCACGTTTTCCCAATCTGTCAAATTGGGTTTCCCTGCCCTCCCCTCTTTGCGCATCCTGTGCTCCTACTGAGGCGCAATGACCCCGCGAAGAAGGTCCGGGAAGAAAGCAGGGCGTGCTCATTCACGTTCAGTAGCCATCAAACCCGCTGCGTCAGGCAATCAGCTAGGCCGCCCATCTGGAAATTCTAACAGCCGAGCGCCTGGAGCCGAGGTCCCCGCAGAACGCCGTTCATCCCCTCGAGCTACGGCCGAAGGTACTCCCGCGGCGGCTGGACAAAAAGCCCGTCTGGTTTCAAGTAACACGGTCAGAACGCCCCGAGGCAGTCCACCATCTGACACGTGCTCGCTTCCCCTCCGAAGTAAGGGAGGTGGCCCGTCTGATGCAGCAAATTCGCATTCGGGCAAGCGCAAGCGCGGCATTGTTTCGTCTCCTAGTGAAGACTTTTCCCTTTTGTTCGGGGATGGAGAGCAAGGCGAGGAAGATGAACACCCTGAACCCAAACGGGTGAACCGTTGGTTGTTCCAGCTCCATGGACGCGAGCCGGAGGGGGACGTCTACGAGAGTGTGCAGGCTAGTGCAGCAGAGATAGACGAAGTCGCCGAAGCTCAAAGTGTGGAAGACGTCATTATTCCCACGCGTCGTGAGTCCGTGGCAGGTTCCTTGCCAAGTCAGCCACGGTGCTCCCATTTCGCACAACACCACGTGGAAGACTGTAACCACGGAATACTTCGAGTCATGCGGGAACTGCATGGTGGTTTGGAGAAGCAGCTCGCTATTGAAAAGAGGGAAATTTTTGGAGCAATCAAGGCTAGATCTTCCCGTGTCTCAACCTTAGAGAGGACGTTATCACGATGCCAGGACGCCGTCAACATAGTTTTTCTGAATTTCGCGCTGCCGAAGACAGGAAAAGCAGCTGAGAAGGTCTCTTTAATCGACCTCCTCAGGCACATGGTGTAGTATAACCCCCCCTGGGGCTTTATTTTAGATTGGATCAACTCAGAACCGGATCGGTTACTGTAGGGCTCGATGCTCTACAGTACCACCACGTGTACCCCCGAGTACAGGGGCGCACGTGTACACGTGTACGCGCGGGACCGAAGAACGCGCGCACACGTGTACTGTCAGCCCCGATGGCTGACAGTATTACAGTGTCGACCGACCGCTACAGTACGTCGCTACAGTACATCGGTACTGTACTATTATGATATGTTATTATGTACATTAAATATGGAGCGGACCGGCGGCGGTGGAGGAGGACAAGCACGGACTTGTCACCCACCGACCGTCAAGGTCCGACTTCCCGCTTATTCTAAGGTAGCGTTCGCTAACTACCTTAGAGCGATACCGAGCGCGGGTTGAGGACGCGCGCGGTACGCCCACGAGTCGGCTCCGCCTCCGCCCGTCGGTACTGGATCGTTACCCAGTACCGCGCCGGGGCGTCAAGGCGTCGAACCGCTCGCGCGTACCGGCGTCCTCCCCGTTCCCGCTCTACCACGCTACCCGGGCCCGCTGCCCGGCACCGTTAGCTGGTGTCCTGCTTCACCCCCGTCTTCCCGATCGGACGGGGTCTCGGTCGAACTGTGGATACACCCCTATCGCTGGGGGTGTTTATGCTACAGTGGTCTCCCGACCTAGAACACCCTGGAGTCCGATCTCCGAGAAGACTTCCGCTTCCCTCCGCGAACCGATCGCGTCGAGATGAGCCAAGAGTTTGAGCCCTCGATCCGCTCCGAAGCGGCGGATCTGAGTCCGGCCGCTGTGCAGTCCCCATCCGCCCCGTCGGGCGACGGCGACGCAGGTCCTCGTGACCGCGAACCGTCGCTCGGATCCTCCGAGGAAAGAGCGGCGGCGATGTTCGAACGCATAGCCGAATACATCGAGGAAGTCCGTACTTCCCTTCGGATCGATGTATCGGACCATGCATACACTCGATGTATGGCCGAACTCCGCTCCCTGCGTGAAGGGAGGTTCGATAGAGTGACGCAGTCCTTAGAGAATCTCCGAGCACTGATCGACGAGTTACACTCGCGGATAGTGCTCGTCGAAGACTCCCGTTTCGCCTCGCCCGGACCGCCCGGGCAAGGTCGCCCTGAGAGGCCGACCTCGGTAAGACGACCCGAGGGCCGAACCTCTCCGTCTGCAGAGCAATTAGGTGCGTTCGCGCACCTCTCCGCTGAGCTCGACGCCACTCGTCGGCGTGCTCGTGACATGGAACGTACCATGGCCGAAAGGCTACCCGGTACCCCTTCGAGAGGGCCCGGTGGTACCGTACCTCCGAGCGCCGCCGCCCCTGAAGGTTGGCGTCCGACTGGTGCCGCTACCAGTCGGACTGCAGAAGGAAGCCGTCCTCCGATAGACGCGAACTTCGCGTCTGAGACCCAAGCCTTTCCGTCTATCGCCGGAAGTAGGCGGAAAGTGGACCGCGTATCGTACGCGGACGAACAGGACCGTGGAGGAGCCGCCCGCGGATCCGGAGAACCGATGTTCTCCGTCGATCCCCGATGGGGCGGCTACCCGCCGGCGAGTTACGCCGAGCATCCAGGTCTGGTAGACGTCCGTACGCTACCGGTTACCTCCTTCGGCACGCTGGGTCCCGCTGAACCCGGGCTCGAGCCGGTACATACGATGATCCAAGAGTTCAGCGCCGTTGCTGACTATCGTATGTACCGCTTGGATAACACCTCGAGGCTCGTTACCTCGGGTGACGCGGGACGGATCGCGAAGTATGTCCAACGCTGTTGTGGGATCCGCCTCACGATGCGCAGCTTCGACGGTACCGACCCGATCCAGCTGCTGCCGTTCTTGAAGGATATTCGAATCACCTTCAACTCGCAACACCTGACCGAAGGTGTTGCGGTACGAGTCCTCGCGCCTTTCCTCGAGCGCGACGCGGAGCGCCTGTATACGAGTTATACGATGCGTGGCCTCCGCGCAGGCCAGCTCTACGACGACGTGAGCTGGCCGGGGCTCGTGAATCAATTCTTAAAACGCTACCTCACGGACGACGTGTTAGGTGAAGCGTACGACGCTGTCGCTACGGCGCGACAGCAATCGCATGAGACGGAAAGCACGTTTGCTGACCGACTCGAGACTGCCGCGTTCCGATGCACGGCAGTCTTCTCCGAACAGTCCCTCGCGCACTACTTCGTGCGGGGACTTGCACCGGAAACCCGTGCCGCAGTATCCGAAACTGTTCAAAGGCTGCCAGGCAGTCAGAAGACCGATCTTCCGACCATCCGCCGTATCGCCACGGCGTAAGGTACAACGTACCGCGCTCGGCGCGGTTTACCTCTGCCGGATTCGAAACCGGCAGGGAGGGCTGGCAGGACTACGAAGTCCGCCGCGACAAGTTCGCCCGCCTCGACCCTCTATATCGGGGAGGATGAGTGGCAGGCCGACCCTGTCCTCATTACGAAAGGAGCAGGACCCGTGGGGGCACGAACCCCCTCACCGATGTCGACCGGAACGACATCGAGTTACGCAACCGCGTTCGCGGCCACTCCAAGAGTGGCAAGGGGTACGGACCCCCGGGTCGCAGAGCTCGACATATCGAACCGAGATGCAGGAGACGAAGCGCCTCGCGTGCCCCCCCTCACCGATGAGGAGGCGCGGCACGCGGCGACCTTCGCCTCAACGGACGGCAGCGCGTACGTGTGCTGGCTATGCCGTACGTACGGGCATGCCATGTACGCGTGCCCGTTCCTGTCGCCGGAACAACGAATGTTCACGGCGTACAGGAACTACCGCTACCAGATGGAGACGCGCCCCGGTGCGCGTAATCTCCTCCGGCAAGCGGCGGGCGAGGGCCGTCCCCCGCGTCAAGGTTTCCCGAACCGATCGGGTGGGGGCGCACGCTTCGCCCCCCGTGGAGGCGGGTACCGTCGCAACGAAGTCGATCGTCGGGATCGACCCGCCTACCGGCAGGCGGACACAAGGTACCCCCGGCAAGGAGAAAGAGGGGACCGAGACCGTTCTCGGTTACTCCAACAGGTACAAAATGCGATAGTGTACCTGCAAGACTGGGTAGAGGATCCGTACCCTCTACCCACGGAGGGTCACGAAGGAGAGCCGACTCGCTTCGTCCCCCATATCCTGCGACGACCGGACGCCGCAGGTCAAGGCCCGGAAGTACCCGAATACTTCTCCAGGGCCGCTGAGCCGCAGTGGGGGAATCGTCCCGACCCACGCGGCCGGCTACCCGAAGAAGACCTGGCCGTCGATAGCCAGGAGGTTAGCTCCGATAGCACGAGTAGTTCGAAAAAAGGGTAAAGACGGTTACGTACACGCGGTCGCGTGAGCCGTCTTTTCCCCACGAACTAGACCCGATCCAGCGTGCTCGCCAAGGACACGGGGGGTATTGTCCGATAATACATCCCCCGCTTCCGGAGGCGGGCACGGGAGCTCCTGTAATGCCGATACAGGAGGGAGCGCACGTCGAGGCCTCCGAAGGCCCGACGTTAGGAGAACAAGACACCGGGACAGCCGACGTTCCGGTGAGGCGTAACGATGGCGACGGGGGCAACGACGACCGAAAAGATTCGGTCTACCCCCTGACTCCCGCGAGCCCAAGGTCGCCGGAGAAAGGTCCGTGTCGTACGGACTCGAGTAATCCGAGGGGCGTCACTGATCCGCGGACGCCCCAAGGAAGGGGGAGAAGGAAACGCAAGCGGGGCCAGCACCGAAATCGAAGGCCCCGGGGGAACAACCTCACCGATAAGGTCGCCCCGAAGGTTGTCGACGGCGTCATTTGCCTTATGACGTCGAAGATCTACAACGTCCTCGGCTCAGCAGCCACAGAGGGAAATGCATTTAAAATCCGCACGATCGCCGTTGATACGTGCTCGGGGTATAATCTGGTGAGGAAGGCCAACCTTCCCCCGATTGGACGCGTTACATCGTGCGCGACGCACCTCTGCCACGACTGGCAGGCGCGAATAGCAATCCCCTCAAGCTTTCGGCCGTCTTTCGCCTGGCTGTCCGGTTGAGGAACACGGTGTTCCGAATTCCGTTCGTAGTCGCGGACCAGCTCGCCGTGCCAGTCCTTCTCGGGATGGCCTTCATCGATAGGCACGTGCGATGTATCGACATCGAAGCTCAACGAATGGAGCTACGCTAAGGCGGTTCCGTCGCCATCGTCGACGAAAAGGGGGAACCGACTCCCCAAACCAGGCGTCACTGGCGTCACACGGGTCGGCCGGACGTACGCGAGGAGACCCAGCAGGCAATCCGAATCGCCCGCTGGGTTACCATCCCCGTGATTTCACAAGCTCTCGTGCGTGTGACAACCGCGGGGAGGGGCCTCGTTTTCCTGGAACCCAAGCCCTCACTCCAACACCGACATGGAGTGAGGCTGACGAATGGCGTTGCGGAGGTCCTACCGAATCAGACCTTCGACGTCATCGTCGCGAATTTCTCACGACGAGAAAAGAGGCTTCCGAAGCACACCGTCGTGGGATACGCGAAGCGCAACCCCCTCGCGATCCTCACTCCCGAACGTAAGGTCGCTGAGGGGATCGCGCACGCGCTACACCTGACCGACTTGACCGATCAAGTCGGTGGGGTAGGAGTTGGCCGATCCAACTCCGACGACAAGACCACCGCCGGGGGTAGGGGGTCGACCCGGTCGACCGGTCACTTTTAGGCCACCCGACGGCGAGGGGTACTGTACTCCCCCAGCAAAAGGATCCCGAAAATCCACCGATGGATTGGGAAAAAGAGATCGACCTGTCATACATCGATGATGACAAGCTCCGTGGCCACGTGCTCGAGATGCTCCGTAAGCACTCGAATCTATGGAGCGGTGCGCTTGGAACGATCCAAGCCACGGAGCACCGCATCCCCCTCGAACCGGGAACGAAACCGATTCGTTCTATGCCCTATCGGAAGGGCCCAGCCATGCGCGAAATGGTTGCGAAGGAGGTCAACAAGATGTTGAACGCAGGGGTTATCGAACCCGCGAGCACCGAGTGGGCGTCCCCGGTGGTGCTCGTACCGAAGAAAGACGGCTCTCTTCGGTTCTGCGTAGACTACCGGCGTCTCAACGCGAAGACCGCAGCGGATTCGTATCCGCTGCCACGGATAGACGACTGCATCGACTCGCTAGGAGATGCAGCCGTCTTCACCACGTTGGACTGCAATTCCGGTTATTGGCAGATCCCGGTCGCTCCGGAAGACCGGGATAAGACAACGTTTACGACGCACATGGGCACGTTTCGCCACTTGCGCATGCCGTTTGGGCTCAAAGGGGCACCGGCCACCTTCCAACGTGCGCTCGACATAATACTCTCCGGAGTCCGCTGGCAAATATGCCTCGTCTATCTCGACGACGTGATCGTGTTCTCCCGTACGCACGGAGAACACGCGAGGCATCTCGATACCGTCTTGAGCTTACTGCGGAGTTCCGGTATCTCCCTTAAGCTCAAGAAGTGCAGCTTATTCCGACCGAAGGTGCACTACCTGGGGCACGTCATCTCCCCAGGCAAGTTGAGCGTGGCCGATACGGCGGTCGACGCTTTCAAGACGTTCACGTTACCGAGGACGTGGACGCAAGTGCGCTCGTTCCTCGGGGCGTGTAACATATACTGCCGATTCGTTAAGGGGTTCGCTAAGATTGCGCGTCCTCTGACCGACATGACGCGCAAGGATTCGGATCCGGATTTCTATAACCCCACGGAGCTGCAACTTCAGGCGTTCGAGAACCTTAAGAAGTGCATGATCGCTCCGCCGATCCTCGCGTTGCCCCGGCATGGTCTTCCGTACATGATAGACACCGACGCGAGTGCCTACCAACTCGGCTGCACCTTACTTCAGGAGCACGAAGAGCCGAACGACTGGCGCCCGGTGGGGTATTGGTCGTACTCACTGTCCGATAGTGAGCGCAACTACAGCGCTACCGAACGCGAGTGCTTCGCCGTAGTGTGGGCCGTCCGCACACTACAGCCGTACGTAGAAGGCACGAAGTTCACCGTACGGACGGACCATGACGCCCTCCGATGGCTCATGTCCCTCACCGAGAGTTCCGGAAGGCTCACCCGGTGGCGGCTACGTCTGGCTGAATACGATTTCACCATTCAGTACCGCCCCGGGCGCGTGAATCAGGTGCCCGATGCCCTGTCACGCCTCGTGTCGCCGAAGGTCGTCGATGACCCTCGCCCCACCGTCGAGGTAGATGAAGACATCCCCACTTTCGACAGGGGCACGACAGTGCGAGACGTATCGAACGAGCTCGCGGACCACGCTTGTACCGCGAGCTGTGATCATCAGGCCGTCCATGTCTTCGTAACGACACGGAAGCAAGCCGAAGCCGGAACAAGGTCGCGCGTACGGACGCGCGACGAACCGCGAGGCGACGACGAAGCCCCCGCTCTCCAAGGACCCAATTCGTTTTGGGAGGAGAAAGAAGAGTTCGACGCCGTCGACATCCAGCGCGCCGAAGACCCCGAGGCTGGCGCGCTCGGCTCCTCGGTCGCCCTACCGCAGGACGACCTTCCAGCCCCTCTCACGATAGAGGAGATAGCGGAGGAGCAACGCGTGGATGACTTCTGCCAAACCGTTTTGGCACGACAGTCAGAGTCCCGAGACTCCGCGTTCTTCGAGGACCACCAAGGGGTGCTCAAACGGAGACACCCTTTCGACCCTGATATCGTTCAGGTGGTGGTACCTCGGACGCTCTGCGCCAGGCTCCTTCGCCTGTGCCACAACCCGGCCATCGCGGGGCACCCGGGCCAGAACCGTATGTACTACGCACTTCGACGCGAGTACTACTGGCCCCACCTGGCTGCAGACGTCGCAGCCACGGTGCGAGGGTGTCGAACCTGCGCGATGAACCGGGTGAAGCTGAGGAAACATCTCAATCGATTGAGATTGTTTCCAGCAACAAGGCCCCTCGAGAGCCTCGCGATCGACATCTTGGGGCCGCTCCCCAAGACGAAGGCAGGAAAACGGTTCCTGCTCGTGATTACGGACCGCTTCAGTAAGCTAACGCAAGTCGTTGCGCTCCGCACGATAACAGCGTACACGGTCGCAGTTGCGTTCTGCGACTCGTGGGTGTTCAAGTATGGCGTCCCTCGCATGTTGCTTTCGGACAACGGCCCTCAGTTTAATGCCAAGTTCTTCCACAGCACGTGCCGCGTCCTGGGGATAACGAACTTGTACACTTCGGCGTACCATCCCTAGACGAACGGGTAAGTCGAGCGATATAACCGAACAATCGCCTCGATGCTGCGGAACTACGTGGGTGAACACCAGGACGACTGGGATGTGTACGTGGGGCCGCTTACGTATGCGTACAACTCCCACGTACATCGCACCACACGCACCACGCCGTTTGAGCTCGTGCTCAGCAGGCCACCGCCGGAGTTCTCTCTCCGACGGGCGGACGGCGACGCGCCCCCTTCCGATAGGGGGAACCAACGTGCCGAGTTCCTCAAGGCCTTGGACTCGACTATCCAAAAGGCCTACGGGAGCCTGCGTCGGACGCAGGCTCGCTACAAGCGCGACTTCGATAAGCGCATACGACGTATTAATTCCCGGCTCCGTCCCGGAGAATACGTATATCTCAACCCCACCGATGGGGCTAAGACATCAAACAAGCTCGCTTCGCCCGCTGTCGGACCCTACCGCGTGCTCGCCAATGACGGCCAAACCATCACGATCGATCGTGATGGGGTCACCGAGCGAGTCTCCGCCGACCGCTGCGTGTACGCGCCGTCTCCGATAGACGCGTCACGAGCAAGTACGACGACCCCGCGGGACCTCGCCGATAAGGACACCGCGGGAATGCAGTATGCCGTCGAACGGCTACTGAGACATCGAGTCATGGAAGACGGAACTACGGAGTTCCTCATCAAGTGGGCGGATTACGACGCGCCCACTTGGACTGCGCGGACTCACGTCCCGGAGGAGTTGGTGTCTCGTTACGCCGAACGCCTCCGGAGACGTACCGGCAGAGACCTCACCCAAACCGTGAACGCGGACGTTCACGCTTAAGGGGGGAGGCCCTCAACCGCTCCTTCGCGGATTAACCCCAGCCTGCACGAACAGACCAAAAGGGGAAGCGAAGGAGGACGGCTGACCCTATCGGAGGGTCACAGCTGGGGACGTGTTCAAGTCAAGTCGTCTTGACTTCTCGGACGTCAGGGACGCGAGACATAAGAACAGGACAGTACGAACTGCCTGAAAAAATGTTCAGCCCTCGTAATGACCGACATTACGAGGACCGCAAAACCCCGTTCGGAGCGGAAACGTCGGACGACCCCCCCGAACAGGATTGCCGGCCGTTCCGTTAAGTCCGGCAACCGCGGCGAGGAGACGACCGACCAAAGAGGCGAGCACTAGCGGAGCCACGGGAGCCCTTTGGCGGGCGGAGGAAGCGACCAAAATGCCCTCCTCTAAGGTCGGAGTACCCGAGAAGGGGGAGGCTCATGTCGAGCCCTCAATCCGCACGATAACCGGACGAACGATCGGATCATGACCCCATCCATATGGGTGGTGTGCGAGAAAACGCGCGAGACACTTCAAAACCGCCGCCGGGACATACCCCGAAATAAGGGAAATTACGGGGTATGAGAAAGAGCGACACCGGAGCCGCACGCCACGCAGCAACACCGGCTCGCGTCAGCCCTAAATTACCCCGCCGCCGGCCTCCGAAAATAACGGAAAATTAACAGGGGCAATTACACCCGCACGTGCATAGCACACGGGGGTACTGTGCGCCATGGGCCAAGCAAGAGCGAAACCGGACGACGCTGCCCGACGGTAGAACAAATACTCGCGTGAAGGTACACACGTCCGCCCCCTCACCAGAAGGGAGGAAGGAGCGAGCTCGACAGGGGCGCCGCATCGAGCGGGCGCCCCGCAATTTTGACACCCACGCACACCAAGGTGACCGAACGACCCGTCTCTCCGTCTCCCCGTCACGCGTCCGACCGCGGACGAGTTGAGCGACGGGTCCGAGCCGTGCTGCCGCGAGCGACGACGGGCCGGGTTGCTACGGTAGAGGAGACGACGAGCGCACGCTACCCTTGCGCTTGTCTTGCGAGCGGCGACGGAGAACGCCAACTCACGGTCACTGACGCTACTGACCCCTCCATTGCGCTATACGTGCGCCGCGCCGACCCCCGTCGAATACGGAGAACAGGTCGCCCCGGCAAGGACGAACCGGAACGACCGACTGCCGGGGACCGAAGTAGCGCGAGGGCGTGGAACGCCGACGCCCCGAAGTCGTGACCGCGCCGCCGCCACGCTCCACACAGACGGCGTCACAGATCCGTCAGGAGAAGCATCGAGGAGGGGACATGGCCTCTCTCGTGAGCGACCATGCCCCAAACTCCACGCATTCCGCGAAAGGATAGTACGACTCCGTCTAGAACGGATGGTACGAGCGTATGATCATACTAACGAATAGGTGTCCACGCTTTCGGACGAGCAAGGAGGAAGGCCCCTGCCAGCGAGCACGAAGAGTGACCGCGGGGCACCAGACGCCCCGAGACGGCGTCAGAAGGTGCGCGAATCCGCCCCGAATGGGAACCGAAAGGGACCTCGGTACGCGCGACCCCGCGACGAGGGTTCGGCATGACCCGGACGCCACGGGATGGGGGGAGGTCCGGCAGAAACCACCCCCATCGAAGGGCGCGAGAGACCGCGGACCCCGAGGCGACTAACGTGACAAGCTTCTCTACTCGCCCCTCCCCTCGGAATCGAGGGGTGAGTAGGAGCGACGTCGCCAGGCGCAACCTCCCCTGTCTCGACGAGGAGAGACCCCATCCGAGGTTAGTTAACGATGATTAACGAGGAAGGAAACAAAAGTGCGGAGCCGAGCGACTCCTTTATTCAAAGGCCCCCGGTACGGGCGAGATACTGTGGGTCAGTGAGCCGGTTCCGCGCGTCGACGCGCCACCTTGTACATGCGGGCCCGTATGGCCGCCCTCGTTACGAGGGAGGAGAGTCCGACCACTCTTCGGCATACCGCTACGGTAAGGGCGAAGGAGGAAAACGGCGACTACCCGAATGTCGGGAAAAGGGGACCAGGAAATGCCTTAAGGGCTTTACGGAGAAAGAGGGGTAACAAAGGACGCGCAGGGAGCGCCGATAGACTCGACCGATCAGCGCTCCGTCCCGTCGGGGAACGCCGGCGACCCGGAAGCCCGCCCGCTCGAGGGGCAGTAGCTAGGGTGCGACGGTACACCCGCCTCCGTCTCGTGAAGCGGTGGAAGGGCGACTACGCCATGCGTTGTCCACCCGCGAGCTAGGTTGACCGAAGTCGCGGGTTCGTCGGCCATCAAAGAGCCGAGCTCGCGACTCTGGTAAGGGTCTCGAAGACCCTGGCGTGGCACAGGGCCAGGAAGGCTCACGGCCGACGGGGCGACACGTTCGGCCCTGAGGGCGTCCCGCTCGCCGCGGTATCTATCGCGATCGGCCGCCGTGCGCCGGAGACCGCTCGCCTGTAGGGAGGACGACTCTCGTAGAACCTTCAGCTCATCCAGAGAGCCGCGGAGCTGCTCCGCGAGGGAGTCACGCTCTGCGGCAAACGCCTGTCGTTCCGCCCCGAGACGGCGCGCTTCGCTGCTACGCTCGACATACCAGCTCGTGAGGGTACGGAGTAGTCCCTCTACAGTCCAAGCCCTATCGACCAGACTCCCCAGGGCGCGAGACAACCTGGGGATTGCGGTGAGCTCGTCGCGAGCTAGGTCAAGGGTCAACGCGGTGTTCCGTTGGGCACCGAGGCAACTGACGGAGCCAAGAGAAGGCAGAGGGGGCAACGGGGACCCCGACGCAGTATCGTGACCCGCCTTGGGAAGCACCGACGGCACGCTCACCCTGGCCAACGCGATTGCGGGAAGCTCGCCGTCCAGGTCACGATACCGCTTCCGACGCGCCTCGCGCGCCATAGACCCGACGCCTCCCTTGCCTCGGGACGGGCCCGCGGTGGGGACGCTTGGACGGGCCACGAAGGAGTCGCTCCGATGGTCATACGCCAGAAAGAGGCTCCGAGTCCCTGTCGTGTAGTCCGTCCAAGGACGACGATTACGTTCGGGCACCGCACCGGCGCGGTGCATCAGGTCTAGTACAGAGGAGTACGACCAGGTCACACACGGTGAGCCACGCTCGAGAGGATGCATGGCAACGTCCGGAAGGGATAGCGCCACTCGCCCAAGGAAGGAGAGTACCCCCACGGGTTGCACGAAAGCACGCCCGTGGAGAGAGACCTCATTTATGAAGGCGTTACCGAGACACCACGCCCATTATCGCTCTACGTTGTACGCGAGGTAATCGAAAACCGGGTGCTTCGGGTCACCGCAAGCGAAGCCGAAGTGCTTCAAGGCGTAGGGGAGTAACGGGTGAACTCCCAACGAGGGGAGCGACTCCCCTACGACCGGCGGAAGCTCAGGGAAATCGCTTCTCGACAAGCCCGGGGAGAACGAGGCGGACGGGAACACGCGCCCGTCCTCTTCCCCGCGGTGCCGGTAAGTCGCCCAATCGTTGGGCGCCAGGGCAATGTGGTGAATCCGCATGAGGGAACATGCGGACTTCTGGAGGGCCGCTCGCGCCTTAGAGCAAGTGCGCGGACGGGGGCCGACGTAGAGCCCGGTGACCTCCGGGAGAATGAAGCGAGGGGGACCACGGGAGCCCCGGTGGAAGAGGTACGCCGACATCTGGTCGACATACTCGACCTCTTCCACGCAAAAAGCGAAAGTCCTATCACTAGGAATCTCGTCGGGTAGTTGGTAAGGAGCGCCACCGCCCTCGGCGAGGAGGCGACCCAGCGCCAAGGAGGCCTCTTCGGTCAGCTCTCCTTCGTATATGGACCGAATTCGTAGAAGGTCAGGACGTAGGGACTCCCTTGACAGCAGCTCGCTCACTGTGACGCTCGCCTGCGCAGGGCGTCGCCACGCGTATGTCAAGCGACCGAGCGGTAGCGGGATTGACCGCTCGAAGGGCACCCCCAGCCACCTCGTGGAGGTGTTGGACGCCTCCCTCTCTCCGCCCTCGTCGAGGCGGGGGGCAGCGCGCGGCGCACCGGGATGCCGGCAGCTGCCAAAGGCCCCATGCGAGCCCTCCCCGGGGTGGTACGGGCCACCGCGGGGCCCCGTCACGAGGTCTCCATCGGATGGGCCGACCGCGTCGTCAACGCGCTCAGGTCCAAGCGGCACCGAGGCCCCAGTCACCGGACGAGCATCTGGCGGCGGGATGATGGAAGGCGGGGGGCATAAATCGTCGGACACGGTAGAGGCGCGACCCCCCCGGGACTTCCGGAAAGGACGCGGAGGCCACCATGGCGGGGGAGCCGACGAATCGGAACCGGCGGAAGGTAGCCCGGATGCACCTCCCTCCTCGACGGAGGTGGGGTCCTCAGTGGTCAAGGGGCAGACAACCGGCGTGTCCGATCCACTGCCAGGCGGGGGAAGAGGGAGAGAGGGACCGCCCCGAGAAGGGATGAGGGACGACATAGGGAGACACGGGACGCGCGAACCGAGTACGCAACCGACAGAGTTGAAGAGCCCGTGAGGAAGGACGGGAGAGGGAGCCGACCGAGCTGAGGCCGGATGAACGAGGACGGACTCCCACGACGGGGGTACTAGGGTGATGTCGAGAACCAGCCCGGAGGGCACGCGCAGGATCGCGCGCCGGAAAGGGGGCAGGGGTGACGGAGTGACGACGAATTCGTCGTCCCCAGAAGGGGAGGAGTAATGACCTGCGCGGGCGTAGGGAGGTGCGAGACGGAGCACGGAGGATAGCGAGCAGGGAGCAGAGTCGACAGGGAGAGCGGAATCGACCGTATAGACGGCGTGGCCGGACATGTTGTCCCCTCTCTACAAGCACCCGTGGACGCGGACGTCCCGGCTTGAGGGGGGGGGGCCGTGTACTGTAACCGCAGTGCCGGGGGGCTGTTTT